>NW_026896506.1:0-22884 GCF_033153095.1 Gastrolobium bilobum | reverse complement strand
CTCTTGGTACTGGGGCTTGTTCCCACTTATGTACAACGGTAGGAAGTCTCTGCATGCATTATTGCTATGTAGACAGTTTTTATTAGCCTTCGGGCATTTTCGGACTTCCGCTGGATAGGTCTCCAGGAGGGAGTTCCAGTTGACTGCGGTCATGGTGTGTGATCCGGGTAGGAGCACACTAGGAATGTCTTTGGCGTTTTGGTTGGTTTGGGCATCATGGTTGTGGTTTATGTGAACGTACGTGGCATTGGGGTTACCATCCCGTATCGTCGTATTTTGTTTTCTTTATATTCCTCATTCTCTAAATCCCTTGCTATATCCCGTTTTCAAAGTGGTTGTTGTATTCTATTGATATGCATCGAAGTGAACCATTGGGTGGAGTTTTCTCCAGAACCTCTTGGTTACTGAGATATATTCGTATATCTCACCCCGTCTCGGGGCATTTATTTCAGGAGGTAGCAGTGGAGCAGGAGCCTCGGGCAAGAGGCCCGCAGAGTGAGCGGTGGAGCGCTTCTTATTTTGCATTTTGTTGGCCGTGTGGCCTAGGCTAGACTTAGGGCATGAACATGTCATTTGTATTTATTAGTAGCTTCATTAGCATCTTGTTCATGCCATTTTGCCTAAGTCTAGTAGTGATGTATTTGGTTATGTTGTCTTTTAATTAAGTCGAAATTTTAGAAGAATGTAATTTGAAGGATGCATGTCTAATTATGATGGAAGGGCCTTAGGCCTATTTTAGGTTATGATAATATGTATGATGGAAATATGCATGAAAAATGTGTTAGTGATTGCAACTACTTAAGAATGATTAATATGGACTCTATGTTTAATAACTATAAACTGGATTGGGTTGTAAGTGCCCCAAGGCGTTGTTGGTCCTTGTGTGTGCCACCCATTGGATTATTACTGTATTATCATGTGTTTATTAGGTACATTGAGGTTTTAAATGATCTTTTACAAATTTGGGATTATTGGAAAAACAAAGGAAACTCTGGCGAATTTTCTGTAGAATTGGCAGATTTTAGGCGAACTTCGGAAGAGCATATCTCCCTCCATAGAAGTCCCCTAGGGACGTGCCATACGCCATTTTGAAGGTTGAGATGTCCTCTACCTTGTGTCCAAATTTGAGGAAAATCTGGGTTGATCTTCGGCCTGAAAAAAATAGAGAAACACGGACTGTCCATGTGCCCCTGCACCTGAGGCAGATTCTGGACCGGATTTGGGAAATTAATTCCCGCTTCGTTTCTCGGTCAAATTGAGCGTGTGATATATCAAAATGAAGTTTGAGATGCCTAGTTTGTAGGATAAAAATTTGAGGGCAAATGGTTGAGTGGATTGAGTGCAGTAATTCGAGCAATGTGAGTGGTTTGGAGCTGTTTTTGGGGTTGTTTGGGCTAATCGCTTATCCAACTTCAAACGGCGATAACCGGAGCAAATGAGCTCCGAATTGAGCGTATTTTAGCTTGTTAAAAAGGGAATTAAGTAACACAAAGATATAATCTGAGAAGTAGGGTTGGTTGCGATCGGTTTGGTCGCAGAAAAACTTAGAGTGTAACATGTTCGAATTGGTATAAAACGTAAAGTTGGAAATTGGCTAAGTGAGTTTATGGGAACTCCTTAGTAACTTATAATAAGTAACGTAAGTGATAAAAACAGTTTAAATAAGTCTTCCGCAAGAGTTTACGGTTACGGTCACAGCTTTTAATTATTACGCCTTTTTATGATTTAAATGCTCGCGTAATAGTCGGAAAAAATTTATTCTCGTTTTTATAAATGAACTGCTGTGATTGTAACTGCGCTTAATATCATAATTAATGTTAACAATACCGGTACGTAACGGGCTGTTACATTTTATGGTATCAGAGCAGTTTTGTTAGGGAACTCTGATAATGAATATATAGTTGTGTTGTGTGTTGCATAGTTGTATGTAGATTCTTATCGATTACTGCATATGTGATTCCTTAGTGTGGGTCTGATCAACCCATTCCTTTGTGTTACATGCGTAGTCATCGTAAGAAGCCTGCGTGGCAACCTTGGAACACCAAATGTAAGTCCTTAGCCTGATGTTGTGGATGCAGTGTTGACTGCTCCATGGACAAGAGATGGCAGTAAGTAAAATATGAATATTATAGGACTTATGGGAAACAGACTTAAATGTTTCGTCTGACCTTGTAGATGAAATTTATAATGCTGGATTATAAGTGAAAGTTGTAAACAAATCTATGATATGTACGGTATTGCATGGATGAACCTTGTAGTACCATGAATAATAAAGATATATAATTGAGATGAGTCCATAGTATGGAAATGGTATGGGTAAAGCTTCCAAGTATGTGTGTAGTATAGTGTGTACAATGGACTTGGTGAATAGACTTCATCAAGGTGAAAGGTTTAGAACCTGTTGGATTATTGAAAATGGTGAACAGATATGCTTAGGCACGAGTTTGAATATTTTATGTTGACTAGAAGTTATAAGTCCTTGATGGATGATGTACACTTAAACAAAGTGAGATGGTTCATGCAGAGAAATAAATAGAATAATTGATGATTAATCCTATGGGATTTGACCACTTGAAATTATAATGTTGGTCAATTGATAAATTGAGATGTATCGAAATATGGGATTTAAATCCATAAGGAGGTAGTATTGATTAAGCATAGGGGAGATGAATTAATTATGTATTATATGTATAAGGAAGAAGTTGATAGAATCGCCATGGATGGCATTGAACAAGGTTCATTGAGAGTATGATTGTCCGTAACGGAATATGGTCTAGCTTGACAGACATGCCATAAAGGAAACAAATGTGATTATATGTGTGCGTTAATATGTGGAATTCTCCTTGGAAATGGCTACTTTGTAGAGGTTCAGGTGTTATGAAGCATAAGAGGATTGATCCATGATGGAGGTCTCATGGAGATCTCAAAGAATGAATATCGTAAATTGAAATGGCCTAATTACTAGTGGATGTTGTAATGCATTGTGAATAATACCTAATGGCCTGATGGCCAGTATACCTACTCTGATAAATAAACGGATGATGATCCAGTGATGGCCTAAGTGCCAGTATACATATATATGTATGTACACCTTGTGACGGCCTGAGCGCCTAATTATCTGTGTTGAGGTAAATTATTAAATTTTTTGTAAAAGGACAATGAGGCTGAATGAAATCCCCGATGATGGGAAGTATCTGAAGAGATTGTATGATTAGAGAATGAGCTAATGTACAACCTGATGGGAAATCATGTGATTAGTGTATGAACTAAGTTACAATAAAGTGTGGAATTATGTGTTTAGCAAAAGAGCTAATGTGTAATGTCAAAACAAAAATGATAAGATTAGTTAATGAGTTGAGGTATAAGTGTTAATGCAAGGATTGATATAATTTTCCAGTGCACGGATTGAGGTGAAATTAGTCTTTTGTGATAGGACGAATATGTTTAGAAGATCCCTGTGTGATGGGAAGTATATGTGAGATGTGTACAGAACTTTGAGAAAATTCTTGATTCACGGAATAGAGATTATGTTATGAACTATGCCAAGTGAATAGTCAAAGTAAAAGAGAAAACAATCTGTGAGAAGAATAAGCAAGGAAGAGATAATGGACTATGGATTTGAACAATAACATGACAGAAGGAACTATTGAGAGTTATGAAATGTGTATGAAATTACGAAGAGAATGTGAATTATTATAATAGTGACTTACATGTAAACTATCTGTGAGAAGAATGAAATGAGAGAGTAAAATGAATTGACTTATATATATAACAGGTGTATATTATACCATTATTACTATGGTTATGGGGATAGCCCCATGTGAATATACCAAAGATATTTTGCTGTTATATACAGAGTGATACAGACACCAAATGGACTGGGTCCATGTGTGATCTGGAGTGTACGGAGTACCAGTTTTGCCGTTATATACGGATATGTTATAAGTATGAACTCCCCTGTGTACTGGGTACACGTTTGCTGTTGTATACAGATGTGATGTAAATATGAACTCCTCTATGCACTAGGTGCACGTTATGAGACTTGATATTACCATCTCTGTGCGGCCTATGTGCCCGGAGTGTGTAGCCATCTCCGTGCGGATTATGTTCCCGGAGACTATTATTATGTTATACGAGTAATATGAGATAAGGAAGTATCCCGCAGTGATGAGACTGCTATTATAGTTGAATTGATCTACACAAGTGCACAAATAAGAAACGTTGGGAATACTAATAGAACACAGTCAGCAGGTGGTAGGTTATCATTACTGCATGGATTATATGGGTGGATTCTCTGATTGGTGGGTCATTACATCTGGGGCCCTGAGGACAGCAAGAGCTCGAGCGGTTAAAACCTGTGAATGTTGTTACCCACTGTATTGAGAGAGTTCTTCCATGTGATTAACGCAAAAATGAGGTCAAATGTTTGTAAATGAACAAAATACGTCAGATTTGGATATAAGAGTTGAGGCATAGTGTGTAAGAATTTAGAAGTGTGATAGTTAAGCACTATTGTGGGTGTAAAGTAAGTTCGATGAAATAATTTCGGCTCCAAGTGAGGTAATAAGTTCCATGTAAAGGGAAATATCTTACACATGATTTCTGTGTAACCTTTTATCCTATGGTCTGAGAAGTTATGTTATTTATATGTAACCCTTCATCCGATGGCTTCTTTTCATTATTTCTAATAACTTTCGCAAGCATAAGATTGTAATTTCACTATATAGGAGAATCTGAACTCAAGGTACACGTGAAGACGCTTATGTTGTTACAACAAACGAGGCATATCTTGTCCTTGTTATTAATTTAAATAATTGCAATGAAAAATAAAATTATGGTGGTTTTGACTATAATGTTACATTTTTCAGGAATATAACGCTATGAAGTTTCAAATATGTACGCTTCCGGGAATGTATTTCATTTGATTAAATAATTGTGCATTATGAGTTGGTCTAATTTACTATTATGTGAAAATAATATTAATCTATATTTATTTATTTTCTGAGAATACATATTTTATGGGATTTGGTGCCTGACGGCGATGAATTCAAAGCATGTATTGACATATATAACAAGGCAAATAAAAATGAGCTGAAAAATTAAATGAAACTAGAAGATATGCCTGCAAACATGATAAAGGGATATGATGAAGATATGGATAAAATATTACAAGACCAGGTTAACCATTGGCTGCAAAAGCACAGTCAAAATTACAGGTAAAGAGATGCAAATTTATCTTGAGGTATTATTACTTCCAACCTTTTATTAATTGATCTCCTTTTTCATTGTAGGTTAGTTAGAATTGGAACCAAAGTAAAGCTATGTAATATATACAAATTTAGATTGAGGTACAATTTAGTATTATAATATTTTTATAAAAATTATTTCTAACAAGTGTATTAATAACAAGTATTAATTAAGCAGAGGCATGGATGTTCCTGAACAAGGACAACCCTACTTTCAAGAATAAAAAATGACATTGTTAAATATAATTAAAGAAAAGAGTCTACGCATAGGTGAAAAAGGGAGAGACATAAATGGACGTGGAGTAGGAGACTTCTACACAATTGGTGAGACAGAGACATGTTGTGTTCAGGTATAATTTTATATTTTAAATTAGTTTTCTTCTTCGTATTTAATATTTGTAATTTCTCAAAAAATTTAATATCTTTAAGGAATAACATATATTGTCAATAATTGTATTAAATGTAGATGTGCGTCTAGATGCACTCCACTTTTTGTTTTGTTAGTGAGTAGGTTAGAGGATCAGTTAGAATTTTAATATATTAGAATATCTATCATTTACTTTGTCTATGCTCTCTTTCATTTATTAGGAAAGAATATTGCGTGGAGGACACGTATTCTATTATTTTTGGTATGTTGAAAGGGAAGATTTTTCAAAGGTAAGCACGTCTAACTTTTATCTATTTCATGTGTTTTGGAGTGTCTTGAACTGATTGGTATCATAATTTTTTCTTACAAAGTAAGATTTCCCTTCACATCCCTCATCGCCTTTGTGTATGGTAAGGCCTGTTACAAAAATGGTGTAAATTTTTCGTATTGTATCATTTTTATGGGAATATCTCACGCATGACGCCAAGGAAGGAGAGTTATTATTGAATGATGGATTTAGAATATAATTCGTTGTTGCATGATGACAAAGAAATGGAAATATCTTATGCATGACGACATGTAAAGGGAAATATCTTACACATGATTTCTGTGTAACCCTTTATCCTATGGTCTGAGAAGTTATGTTATTTATATGTAACCCTTCATCCGATGGCTTCTTTTCATTATTTCTAATAACTTTCGCAAGCATAAGATTGTAATTTCACTATATAGGAGAATCTGAACTCAAGGTACACGTGAAGACGCTTATGTTGTTACAACAAACGAGGCATATCTTGTCCTTGTTATTAATTTAAATAATTGCAATCAAAAATAAAATTATGGTGGTTTTGACTGTAATGTTACATTTTTCAGGAATATAACGCTATGAAGTTTCAAATATGTACGCTTCCGGGAATGTATTTCATTTGATTAAATAATTGTGCATTATGAGTTGGTCTAATTTACTATTATGTGAAAATAATATTAATCTATATTTATTTATTTTCTGAGAATACATATTTTATGGGATTTGGTGCCCGACGGCGATAGATTCTGAAAAATTAAATGAAACTAGAAGATATGCCTGCAAACATGATAAAGGGATATGATGAAGATATGGATAAAATATTACAAGACCAGGTTAACCATTGGCTGCAAAAGCACAGTCAAAATTACAGGTAAAGAGATGCAAATTTATCTTGAGGTATTATTACTTCCAACCTTTTATTAATTGATCTCCTTTTTCATTGTAGGTTAGTTAGAATTGGAACCAAAGTAAAGCTATGTAATATATACAAATTTAGATTGAGGTACAATTTAGTATTATAATATTTTTATAAAAATTATTTCTAACAAGTGTATTAATAACAAGTATTAATTAAGCAGAGGCATGGATGTTCCTGAACAAGGACAACCCTACTTTCAAGAATAAAAAATGACATTGTTAAATATAATTAAAGAAAAGAGTCTACGCATAGGTGAAAAAGGGAGAGACATAAATGGACGTGGAGTAGGAGACTTCTACACAATTGGTGAGACAGAGACATGTTGTGTTCAGGTATAATTTTATATTTTAAATTAGTTTTCTTCTTCGTATTTAATATTTGTAATTTCTCAAAAAATTTAATATCTTTAAGGAATAACATATATTGTCAATAATTGTATTAAATGTAGATGTGCGTCTAGATGCACTCCACTTTTTGTTTTGTTAGTGAGTAGGTTAGAGGATCAGTTAGAATTTTAATATATTAGAATATCTATCATTTACTTTGTCTATGCTCTCTTTCATTTATTAGGAAAGAATATTGCGTGGAGGACACGTATTCTATTATTTTTGGTATGTTGAAAGGGAAGATTTTTCAAAGGTAAGCACGTCTAACTTTTATCTATTTCATGTGTTTTGGAGTGTCTTGAACTGATTGGTATCATAATTTTTTCTTACAAAGTAAGATTTCCCTTCACATCCCTCATCGCCTTTGTGTATGGTAAGGCCTGTTACAAAAATGGTGTAAATTTTTCGTATTGTATCATTTTTATGGGAATATCTCACGCATGACGCCAAGGAAGGAGAGTTATTATTGAATGATGGATTTAGAATATAATTCGTTGTTGCATGATGACAAAGAAATGGAAATATCTTATGCATGACGACATGTAAAGGGAAATATCTTACACATGATTTCTGTGTAACCCTTTATCCTATGGTCTGAGAAGTTATGTTATTTATATGTAACCCTTCATCCGATGGCTTCTTTTCATTATTTCTAATAACTTTCGCAAGCATAAGATTGTAATTTCACTATATAGGAGAATCTGAACTCAAGGTACACGTGAAGACGCATATGTTGTTACAACAAACGAGGCATATCTTGTCCTTGTTATTAATTTAAATAATTGCAATCAAAAATAAAATTATGGTGGTTTTGACTGTAATGTTACATTTTTCAGGAATATAACGCTATGAAGTTTCAAATATGTACGCTTCCGGGAATGTATTTCATTTGATTAAATAATTGTGCATTATGAGTTGGTCTAATTTACTATTATGTGAAAATAATATTAATCTATATTTATTTATTTTCTGAGAATACATATTTTATGGGATTTGGTGCCTGACGGCGATGGATTCAAAGCATGTATTGACATATATAACAAGGCAAATAAAAATGAGCTGAAAAATTAAATGAAACTAGAAGATATGCCTGCAAACATGATAAAGGGATATGATGAAGATATGGATAAAATATTACAAGACCAGGTTAACCATTGGCTGCAAAAGCACAGTCAAAATTACAGGTAAAGAGATGCAAATTTATCTTGAGGTATTATTACTTCCAACCTTTTATTAATTGATCTCCTTTTTCATTTTAGGTTAGTTAGAATTGGAACCAAAGTAAAGCTATGTAATATATACAAATTTAGATTGAGGTACAATTTAGTATTATAATATTTTTATAAAAATTATTTCTAACAAGTGTATTAATAACAAGTATTAATTAAGCAGAGGCATGGATGTTCCTGAACAAGGACAACCCTACTTTCAAGAATAAAAAATGACATTGTTAAATATAATTAAAGAAAAGAGTCTACGCATAGGTGAAAAAGGGAGAGACATAAATGGACGTGGAGTAGGAGACTTCTACACAATTGGTGAGACAGAGACATGTTGTGTTCAGGTATAATTTTATATTTTAAATTAGTTTTCTTCTTCGTATTTAATATTTGTAATTTCTCAAAAAATTTAATATCTTTAAGGAATAACATATATTGTCAATAATTGTATTAAATGTAGATGTGCGTCTAGATGCACTCCACTTTTTGTTTTGTTAGTGAGTAGGTTTGAGGATCAATTAGAAATTTAATATATTAGAATATCTATCATTTACTTTGTCTATTCTCTCTTTCATTTATTAGAAAAGAATATTGCGTGGAGGACACGTATTCTATTATTTTTGGTATGTTGAAAGGGAAGATTTTTCAAAGGTAAGCACGTCTAACTTTTATCTATTTCATGTGTTTTGGAGTGTCTTGAACTGATTGGTATCATAATTTTTTGTTTCAAAGTAAGATTTCCCTTCACATCCCTCAACGCCTTTGTGTATGGTAAGGCATGTTACAAAAATGGTGTAAATTTTTCAGTTTGTATCATTTTTATGGGAATATCTAACGCATGACGCCAAGGAAGGAGAGTTATTATGGAATGATGGATTTTGAATATAATTCGTTGTTGCTTGACGATGAATGATGATTTAAAATATAATTCATTGTTGCATGACGACAAAGAAATGGAAATATCTTTTGCATGACGACATGTAAAGGGAAATATCTTACACATGATTTCTGTGTAACCCTTTATCCTATGGTCTGAGAAGTTATGTTATTTATATGTAACCCTTCATCCGATGGCTTCTTTTCATTATTTCTAATAACTTTCGCAAGCATAAGATTGTAATTTCACTATATAGGAGAATCTGAACTCAAGGTACACGTGAAGACGCTTATGTTGTTACAACAAACGAGGCATATCTTGTCCTTGTTATTAATTTAAATAATTGCAATCAAAAATAAAATTATGGTGGTTTTGACTGTAATGTTACATTTTTCAGGAATATAACGCTATGAAGTTTCAAATATGTACGCTTCCGGGAATGTATTTCATTTGATTAAATAATTGTGCATTATGAGTTGGTCTAATTTACTATTATGTGAAAATAATATTAATCTATATTTATTTATTTTCTGAGAATACATATTTTATGGGATTTGGTGCCTGACGGCGATGGATTCAAAGCATGTATTGACATATATAACAAGGCAAATAAAAATGAGCTGAAAAATTAAATGAAACTAGAAGATATGCCTGCAAACATGATAAAGGGATATGATGAAGATATGGATAAAATATTACAAGACCAGGTTAACCATTGGCTGCAAAAGCACAGTCAAAATTACAGGTAAAGAGATGCAAATTTATCTTGAGGTATTATTACTTCCAACCTTTTATTAATTGATCTCCTTTTTCATTGTAGGTTAGTTAGAATTGGAACCAAAGTAAAGCTATGTAATATATACAAATTTAGATTGAGGTACAATTTAGTATTATAATATTTTTATAAAAATTATTTCTAACAAGTGTATTAATAACAAGTATTAATTAAGCAGAGGCATGGATGTTCCTGAACAAGGACAACCCTACTTTCAAGAATAAAAAATGACATTGTTAAATATAATTAAAGAAAAGAGTCTACGCATAGGTGAAAAAGGGAGAGACATAAATGGACGTGGAGTAGGAGACTTCTACACAATTGGTGAGACAGAGACATGTTGTGTTCAGGTATAATTTTATATTTTAAATTAGTTTTCTTCTTCGTATTTAATATTTGTAATTTCTCAAAAAATTTAATATCTTTAAGGAATAACATATATTGTCAATAATTGTATTAAATGTAGATGTGCGTCTAGATGCACTCCACTTTTTGTTTTGTTAGTGAGTAGGTTAGAGGATCAGTTAGAATTTTAATATATTAGAATATCTATCATTTACTTTGTCTATGCTCTCTTTCATTTATTAGGAAAGAATATTGCGTGGAGGACACGTATTCTATTATTTTTGGTATGTTGAAAGGGAAGATTTTTCAAAGGTAAGCACGTCTAACTTTTATCTATTTCATGTGTTTTGGAGTGTCTTGAACTGATTGGTATCATAATTTTTTCTTACAAAGTAAGATTTCCCTTCACATCCCTCATCGCCTTTGTGTATGGTAAGGCCTGTTACAAAAATGGTGTAAATTTTTCGTATTGTATCATTTTTATGGGAATATCTCACGCATGACGCCAAGGAAGGAGAGTTATTATTGAATGATGGATTTAGAATATAATTCGTTGTTGCATGATGACAAAGAAATGGAAATATTGATGATGACAATTTGTGTATGGTAAGGCCTGTTACAAAAATGGTGTAAATTTTTCGTATTGTATCATTTTTATGGGAATATCTCACGCATGACACCAAGGAAGGAGAGTTATTATTGAATGATGGATTTAGAATATAATTCGTTGTTGCATGATGACAAAGAAATGGAAATATCTTATGCATGACGACATGTAAAGGGAAATATCTTACACATGATTTCTGTGTAACCCTTTATCCTATGGTCTGAGAAGTTATGTTATTTATATGTAACCCTTCATCCGATGGCTTCTTTTCATTATTTCTAATAACTTTCGCAAGCATAAGATTGTAATTTCACTATATAGGAGAATCTGAACTCAAGGTACACGTGAAGACGCTTATGTTGTTACAACAAACGAGGCATATCTTGTCCTTGTTATTAATTTAAATAATTGCAATCAAAAATAAAATTATGGTGGTTTTGACTGTAATGTTACATTTTTCAGGAATATAACGCTATGAAGTTTCAAATATGTACGCTTCCGGGAATGTATTTCATTTGATTAAATAATTGTGCATTATGAGTTGGTCTAATTTACTATTATGTGAAAATAATATTAATCTATATTTATTTATTTTCTGAGAATACATATTTTATGGGATTTGGTGCCTGACGGCGATAGATTCAAAGCATGTATTGACATATATAACAAGGCAAATAAAAATGAGCTGAAAAATTAAATGAAACTAGAAGATATGCCTGCAAACATGATAAAGGGATATGATGAAGATATGGATAAAATATTACAAGACCAGGTTAACCATTGGCTGCAAAAGCACAGTCAAAATTACAGGTAAAGAGATGCAAATTTATCTTGAGGTATTATTACTTCCAACCTTTTATTAATTGATCTCCTTTTTCATTGTAGGTTAGTTAGAATTGGAACCAAAGTAAAGCTATGTAATATATACAAATTTAGATTGAGGTACAATTTAGTATTATAATTTTTTTATAAAAATTATTTCTAACAAGTGTATTAATAACAAGTATTAATTAAGCAGAGGCATGGATGTTCCTGAACAAGGACAACCCTACTTTCAAGAATAAAAAATGACATTGTTAAATATAATTAAAGAAAAGAGTCTACGCATAGGTGAAAAAGGGAGAGACATAAATGGACGTGGAGTAGGAGACTTCTACACAATTGGTGAGACAGAGACATGTTGTGTTCAGGTATAATTTTATATTTTAAATTAGTTTTCTTCTTCGTATTTAATATTTGTAATTTCTCAAAAAATTTAATATCTTTAAGGAATAACATATATTGTCAATAATTGTATTAAATGTAGATGTGCGTCTAGATGCACTCCACTTTTTGTTTTGTTAGTGAGTAGGTTAGAGGATCAGTTAGAATTTTAATATATTAGAATATCTATCATTTACTTTGTCTATGCTCTCTTTCATTTATTAGGAAAGAATATTGCGTGGAGGACACGTATTCTATTATTTTTGGTATGTTGAAAGGGAAGATTTTTCAAAGGTAAGCACGTCTAACTTTTATCTATTTCATGTGTTTTGGAGTGTCTTGAACTGATTGGTATCATAATTTTTTCTTACAAAGTAAGATTTCCCTTCACATCCCTCATCGCCTTTGTGTATGGTAAGGCCTGTTACAAAAATGGTGTAAATTTTTCGTATTGTATCATTTTTATGGGAATATCTCACGCATGACACCAAGGAAGGAGAGTTATTATTGAATGATGGATTTAGAATATAATTCGTTGTTGCATGATGACAAAGAAATGGAAATATCTTATGCATGACGACATGTAAAGGGAAATATCTTACACATGATTTCTGTGTAACCCTTTATCCTATGGTCTGAGAAGTTATGTTATTTATATGTAACCCTTCATCCGATGGCTTCTTTTCATTATTTCTAATAACTTTCGCAAGCATAAGATTGTAATTTCACTATATAGGAGAATCTGAACTCAAGGTACACGTTAAGACGCTTATGTTGTTACAACAAACGAGGCATATCTTGTCCTTGTTATTAATTTAAATAATTGCAATCAAAAATAAAATTATGGTGGTTTTGACTGTAATGTTACATTTTTCAGGAATATAACGCTATGAAGTTTCAAATATGTACGCTTCCGGGAATGTATTTCATTTGATTAAATAATTGTGCATTATGAGTTGGTCTAATTTACTATTATGTGAAAATAATATTAATCTATATTTATTTATTTTCTGAGAATACATATTTTATGGGATTTGGTGCCTGACGGCGATAGATTCAAAGCATGTATTGACATATATAACAAGGCAAATAAAAATGAGCTGAAAAATTAAATGAAACTAGAAGATATGCCTGCAAACATGATAAAGGGATATGATGAAGATATGGATAAAATATTACAAGACCAGGTTAACCATTGGCTGCAAAAGCACAGTCAAAATTACAGGTAAAGAGATGCAAATTTATCTTGAGGTATTATTACTCCAACCTTTTATTAATTGATCTCCTTTTTCATTGTAGGTTAGTTAGAATTGGAACCAAAGTAAAGCTATGTAATATATACAAATTTAGATTGAGGTACAATTTAGTATTATAATATTTTTATAAAAATTATTTCTAACAAGTGTATTAATAACAAGTATTAATTAAGCAGAGGCATGGATGTTCCTGAACAAGGACAACCCTACTTTCAAGAATAAAAAATGACATTGTTAAATATAATTAAAGAAAAGAGTCTACGCATAGGTGAAAAAGGGAGAGACATAAATGGACGTGGAGTAGGAGACTTCTACACAATTGGTGAGACAGAGACATGTTGTGTTCAGGTATAATTTTATATTTTAAATTAGTTTTCTTCTTCGTATTTAATATTTGTAATTTCTCAAAAAATTTAATATCTTTAAGGAATAACATATATTGTCAATAATTGTATTAAATGTAGATGTGCGTCTAGATGCACTCCACTTTTTGTTTTGTTAGTGAGTAGGTTAGAGGATCAGTTAGAATTTTAATATATTAGAATATCTATCATTTACTTTGTCTATGCTCTCTTTCATTTATTAGGAAAGAATATTGCGTGGAGGACACGTATTCTATTATTTTTGGTATGTTGAAAGGGAAGATTTTTCAAAGGTAAGCACGTCTAACTTTTATCTATTTCATGTGTTTTGGAGTGTCTTGAACTGATTGGTATCATAATTTTTTCTTACAAAGTAAGATTTCCCTTCACATCCCTCATCGCCTTTGTGTATGGTAAGGCCTGTTACAAAAACGGTGTAAATTTTTCGTATTGTATCATTTTTATGGGAACATCTCACGCATGACGCCAAGGAAGGAGAGTTATTATTGAATGATGGATTTAGAATATAATTCGTTGTTGCATGATGACAAAGAAATGTTATATGTAACCCTTCATCCGATGGCTTCTTTTCATTATTTCTAATATCTTTCGCAAGCATAAGAGTGTAATTTCACTATATAGGAGAATCTGAACTCAAAGTACACGTGAAGACGCTTATGTTGTTACAACAAACGAGGCATATCTTGTCCTTGTTATTAATTTAAATAATTGCGATCAAAAATAAAATTATGGTGGTTTTGACTGTAATGTTACATTTTTCAGGAATATAACGCTATGAAGTTTCAAATATGTACGCTTCCGGGAATGTATTTCATTTGATTAAATAATTGTGCATTATGAGTTGGTCTAATTTACTATTATGTGAAAATAATATTAATCTATATTTATTTATTTTCTGAGAATACATATTTTATGAGATTTGGTGCCAGACGGCGATAGATTCAAAGCATGTATTGACATATATAACAAGGCAAATAAAAATGAGCTGAAAAATTAAATGAAACTAGAAGATATGCCTGCAAACATGATAAAGGGATATGATAAAGATATGGATAAAATATTACAAGACCAGGTTAACCATTGGCTGCAAAAGCACAGTCAAATTACAGGTAAAGAGATGCAAATTTATCTTGAGGTATTATTACTTCCAACCTTTTATTAATTGATCTCCTTTTTCATTGTAGGTTAGTTAGAATTGGAACCAAAGTAAAGCTATGTAATATATAACACCTCACAATTTTAAATCAAGTAATTAAAATATTAAGTGAGCAATCAAGTGATGGATTAGTGAAAATCCAAAAGATTAGGCCAAAATACAAAGAAAGGGCAAAACGGTAATTAGCCAACACGCAACCCTAGGAAGATAAAAATTGAGTAGAAGGTCTCAGATGGTAAAAATAACCCTGGAAATGGATTCAGAACGAAAAATTGAGTGGACAGGCAAGTTTCAGAAAAATCAGTGAATAATGTTTTTCGCGGGTAAAAATACCGCGTTACGATTGCACCGTAAAACGTGCCAGTTGAATTTTGAGCTCTAGGTTTCAAATATGAGTTAAAAATGGTCTAATGAGTTAGGAAATATGATTTCTTATAATATTCGATGAAATTAAGACAGTTTGGGGAAGCGTGCCAATAGCGCGCGTAATAGCTTAAAACAGTGTTTTCTCCGAACGAATGGAGGACTCTTAATTCATCTGGTCAAGCCTAATTAAAGGGGAATAGTTAATGTTAAAAATTTGAGTTTCTAAATAGGTTGTGAATTTACGGACGTTTAGTGGAATCGGAGGAAAATTCGGATTAGTTTTAAATCGCGTGAGGTGGCGGTGGGACCCACCCCACTTAAGTGACTTAAGCCACATGTGCTTGGCACTATTCATGCATCACTTTCCTCCCTTCTTCTTCATGAAACCCGCAGCCCCCTCCCCCAAAAACCCCATTTGCATTCAAATTTTCTCTTCACCATAACTTGATCATTTCTTAACCAAATCAAGTGATTTTTGTGTTGAAATTTGTTGGAAACAACCTTCTAAACACATTGGTACCACTCTTGAGCCTTGAAACCGTGTATTTGGGGAGATATTGGCCATTTACAGCCACGAAATTTTGGAGAAAAAATGGTTGTCCATGGAGCTTTTTGATCTTCCATTGCTTGGAGGAGTCTTGGGTTAGCTTCTAGCCTTTGTTGTGAGTATGTTTCCATCCCATTTACATGGTTTAATTGTGATTGAATTTTTGGAAACCTAAAGCTTGATTTGATGATGTGTTGTGTTAGAGAGCTCAATTTGAAAATGTGTATTAGATGATAATGTGTTAGAATGATGTATTAAAGCTAGAAATGCGATGAAATTTATTGGTGAAAATTGATGAATTTAACTTAGAAAAATTTGATGATCATGATTTTGGACTTGTGAATTTTGGTGTTGAGACTTGTTTGATGAATTGTGGCATGATGGTATGATGATATAATAGGTTGTATGAAGGTTGGAATGATTAAAGTTGTATGGAAATTCCTTGGAATGCCATAGGTTAAAATTCGATTCTTTGAGGAAAGATTGAGGAATTGATGTTGAAAAATGAATTGGATAATGATTTGTGTAGTTATATGGTGCTTAGATGGGTTGTGTTGTGCTTGGAGAGTGTTTGAATCAATGGAGAAAAATGAATTGTGTTAGAGACCTAAATGAGCCCAGAATGAAATATTTCGCAAAACGATGCGTAAATGTCGAAAAACGGAAAAACGACGATTGAACTAGCCTCTAAACAACCTAAGGGAGTGTTATAAAATGAGAAAGAAAATTTAGGAAAATAAATCTCAAATTTACACCTACATGGCCGAACCTCCAAGGGGAAAAGGGGTGATTTGGCGATTTTCGCGTTTTGATGTAATTCGACGCGAAAATGACGAACCGGCACTTGAACCGGCCTATTGACAACCTAATGAGACGTAACAAAATGAGAAAGAAAATTTAGAAAAATAAATCTCACATTTACACTACAATGGCCGAACCATCAAGGGAGGATGGGGAGGATTTTTGTGTTTTTGCGTTTTGATACTATTTGACGAGTACTGATGGATGTACGTTATTGTATAGGTTGCCGTACGTCGACCTGAATCCCGAATCTTGAATCAGTGAATTGCCCTTGGTCCGGGACCAAGTGGATTGAGGTAAGAAATTGGTTCATTACATGTGTAATTATAAATTAACATGTATGGGTTGAACTGAGAGTGATTGGGAATGTCCTCTGTGTAGGCATTCCGCTGTGTACCGAGTTGGGGGATAAGCTGCTGCGGAGCTTGTGGAAACGCAAATTAAGGTAACCTCTTGGTACTGGGGCTTGTTCCCCTTTTCTGTTCCACCTTGCCAGTTGATGGCAACGGTAGGAAGTGTGTATGAATAGTATAGAACACATGAGCATGCATGCATTATTGCTATGGGTACTTATGTACCGAGTCTCTGGCCAGTAGACAGTTTTTATTAGCCTTCGGGCATTTTCGGACTTCCGCTGGATAGGTCTCCAGGAGGGAGTTCCAGTTGACTGCGGTCATGGTGTGTGATCCGGGTAGGAGCATACTAGGAATGTCTTTGGCGTTTTGGTTGGTTTGGGCATCATGGTTGTGGTTTATGTGAACACACCTTGGATGATACCCATAGGCTTATATATGCCGAGGGCGTACGTGGCATTGGGGTTACCATCCCGTATCGTCGTATTTTGTTTTCTTTATATTCCTCATTCTCTAAATCCCTTGCTATATCCCGTTTTCAAAGTGGTTGTTGTATTCTATTGATATGCATCGAAGTGAACCATTGGGTGGAGTTTTCTCCAGAACCTCTTGGTTACTGAGATATATTCGTATATCTCACCCCGTCTCGGGGCATTTATTTCAGGAGGTAGCAGTGGAGCAGGAGCCTCGGGCAAGAGGCCCGCAGAGTGAGCGGTGGAGCGCTTCTTATTTTGCATTTTGTTGGCCGTGTGGCCTAGGCTAGACTTAGGGCATGAACATGTCATTTGTATTTATTAGTAGCTTCATTAGCATCTTGTTCATGCCATTTTGCCTAAGTCTAGTAGTGATGTATTTGGTTATGTTGTCTTTTAATTAAGTCGAAATTTTAGAAGAATGTAATTTGAAGTTTTAGTTTCAAGTTGTAATTAGTAAAGCCATATTGTAATAGTATTGATGCATGTCTAATTATGATGGAAGGGCCTTAGGCCTATTTTAGGTTATGATAATATGTATGATGGAAATATGCATGAAAAATGTGTTAGTGATTGCAACTACTTAAGAATGATTAATATGGACTCTATGTTTAATAACTATAAACTGGATTGGGTTGTAAGTGCCCCAAGGCGTTGTTGGTCCTTGTGTGTGCCACCCATTGGATTATTACTGTATTATCATGTGTTTATTAGGTACATTGAGGTTTTAAATGATCTTTTACAATTTGGGATTATTGGAAAAACAAAGGAAACTCTGGCGAATTTTCTGTAGAATTGGCAGATTTTAGGCGAACTTCGGAAGAGCATATCTCCCTCCATAGAAGTCCCCTAGGGACGTCCCATACGCCATTTTGAAGGTTGAGATGTCCTCTACCTTGTGTCCAAATTTGAGGAAAATCTGGGTTGATCTTCGGCCTGAAAAAAATAGAGAAACACGGACTGTCCATGTGCCCCTGCACCTGAGGCAGATTCTGGACCGGATTTGGGAAATTAATTCCTGCTTCGTTTCTCGGTCAAATTGAGCGTGTGATATATCAAAATGAAGTTTGAGGTGCCTAGTTTGTAGGATAAAAATTTGAGGGCAAATGGTTGAGTGGATTGAGTGCAGTAATTCGAGCAATGTGAGTGGTTTGGAGCTGTTTTTGGGGTTGTTTGGGCTAATCGCTTATCCAACTTCAAACGGCGATAACCGGAGCAAATGAGCTCCGAATTGAGCGTATTTTAGCTTGTTAAAAAGGGAATTAAGTAACAAAAAGATATAATCTGAGAAGTAGGGTTGGTTGCGATCGGTTTGGTCGCAGAAAAACTTAGAGTGTAACATGTTCGAATTGGTATAAAACGTAAAGTTGGAAATTGGCTAAGTGAGTTTATGGGAACTCCTTAGTAACTTATAATAAGTAACGTAAGTGATAAAAACAATTTAAATAAGTCTTCCGCAAGAGTTTACGGTTACGGTCACAGCTTTTAATTATTACGCCTTTTTATGATTTAAATGCTCGCGTAATAGTCGGAAAAAATTTATTCTCGTTTTTATAAATGAACTGCTGTGATTGTAACTGCGCTTAATATCATAATTAATGTTAACAATACCGGTACGTAACGGGCTGTTACATTTTATGGTATCAGAGCAGTTTTGTTAGGGAACTCTGATAATGAATATATAGTTGTGTTGTGTGTTGCATAGTTGTATGTAGATTCTTATCGATTACTGCATATGTGATTCCTTAGTGTGGGTCTGATCAACCCATTCCTTTGTGTTACATGCGTAGTCATCGTAAGAAGCCTGCGTGGCAACCTTGGAACACCAAATGTAAGTCCTTAGCCTGATGTTGTGGATGCAGTGTTGACTGCTCCATGGACAAGAGATGGCAGTAAGTAAAATATGAATATTATAGGACTTATGGGAAACAGACTTAAATGTTTCGTCTGACCTTGTAGATGAAATTTATAATGCTGGATTATAAGTGAAAGTTGTAAACAAATCTATGATATGTACGGTATTGCATGGATGAACCTTGTAGTACCATGAATAATAAAGATATATAATTGAGATGAGTCCATAGTATGGAAATGGTACGGGTAAAGCTTCCAAGTATGTGTGTAGTATAGTGTGTACAATGGACTTGGTGAATAGACTTCATCAAGGTGAAAGGTTTAGAACCTGTTGGATTATTGAAAATGGTGAACAGATATGCTTAGGCACGAGTTTGAATATTTTATGTTGACTAGAAGTTATAAGTCCTTGATGGATGATGTACACTTAAACAAAGTGAGATGGTTCATGCAGAGAAATAAATAGAATAATTGATGATTAATCCTATGGGATTTGACCACTTGAAATTATAATGTTGGTCAATTGATAAATTGAGATGTATCGAAATATGGGATTTAAATCCATAAGGAGGTAGTATCGATTAAGCATAGGGGAGATGAATTAATTATGTATTATATGTATAAGGAAGAAGTTGATAGAATCGCCATGGATGGCATTGAACAAGGTTCATTGAGAGTATGATTGTCCGTAACGGAATATGGTCTAGCTTGACAGACATGCCATAAAGGAAACAAATGTGATTATATGTGTGCGTTAATATGTGGAATTCTCCTTGGAAATGGCTACTTTGTAGAGGTTCAGGTGTTATGAAGCATAAGAGGATTGATCCATGATGGAGGTCTCATGGAGATCTCAAAGAATGAATATCGTAAATTGAAATGGCCTAATTACTAGTGGATGTTGTAATGAAATGGCCTAATTACTAGTGGATGTTGTAATGCATTGTGAATAATACCTAATGGCCTGATGGCCAGTATACCTACTCTGATAAATAAACGGATGATGATCCAGTGATGGCCTAAGTGCCAGTATACATATATATGTATGTACACCTTGTGACGGCCTGAGCGCCTAATTATCTGTGTTGAGGTAAATTATTAAATTTTTTGTAAAAGGACAATGAGGCTGAATGAAATCCCCGATGATGGGAAGTATCTGAAGAGATTGTATGATTAGAGAATGAGCTAATGTACAACCTGATGGGAAATCATGTGATTAGTGTATGAACTAAGTTACAATAAAGTGTGGAATTATGTGTTTAGCAAAAGAGCTAATGTGTAATGTCAAAACAAAAATGATAAGATTAGTTAATGAGTTGAGGTATAAGTGTTAATGCAAGGATTGATATAATTTTCCAGTGCACGGATTGAGGTGAAATTAGTCTTTTGTGATAGGACGGATATGTTTAGAAGATCCCTGTGTGATGGGAAGTATATGTGAGATGTGTACAGAACTTTGAGAAAATTCTTGATTCACGGAATAGAGATTATGTTATGAACTATGCCAAGTGAATAGTCAAAGTAAAAGAGAAAACAATCTGTGAGAAGAATAAGCAAGGAAGAGATAATGGACTATGGATTTGAACAATAACATGACAGAAGGAACTATTGAGAGTTAAGAAATGTGTATGAAATTACGAAGAGAATGTGAATTATTATAATAGTGACTTACATGTAAACTATCTGTGAGAAGAATGAAATGAGAGAGTAAAATGAATTGACTTATATATATAACAGGTGTATATTATACCATTATTACTATGGTTATGGGGATAGCCCCATGTGAATATACCAAAGATATTTTGCTGTTATATACAGAGTGATACAGACACCAAATGGACTGGGTCCATGTGTGATCTGGAGTGTACGGAGTACCAGTTTTGCCGTTATATACGGATATGTTATAAGTATGAACTCCCCTGTGTACTGGGTACACGTTTGCTGTTGTATACAGATGTGATGTAAATATGAACTCCTCTATGCACTAGGTGCACGTTATGAGACTTGATATTACCATCTCTGTGCGGCCTATGTGCCCGGAGTGTGTAGCAATCTCCGTGCGGATTATGTTCCCGGAGACTATTATTATGTTATACGAGTAATATGAGATAAGGAAGTATCCCGCAGTGATGAGACTGCTATTATAGTTGAATTGATCTACACAAGTGCACAAATAAGAAACGTTGGGAATACTAATAGAACACAGTCAGCAGGTGGTAGGTTATCATTACTGCATGGATTATATGGGTGGATTCTCTGATTGGTGGGTCATTACATCTGGGGCCCTGAGGACAGCAAGAGCTCGAGCGGTTAAAACCTGTGAATGTTGTTACCCACTGTATTGAGAGAGTTCTTCCATGTGATTAACGCAAAAATGAGGTCAAATGTTTGTAAATGAACAAAATACGTCAGATTTGGATATAAGAGGTGAGGCATAGTGTGTAAGAATTTAGAAGTGTGATAGTGAAGCACTATTGTGGGTGTAAAGTAAGTTCGATGAAATAATTTCGGCTCCAAGTGAGGTAATAAGTTCGATGTAAAGGGAAATATCTTACACATGATTTCTGCGTAACCTTTTATCCTATGGTCTGAGAAGTTATGTTATTTATATGTAACCCTTCATCCGATGGCTTCTTTTCATTATTTCTAATATCTTTCGCAAGCATAAGATTGTAATTTCACTATATAGGAGAATCTGAACTCAAGGTACACGTGAAGACGCTTATGTTGTTACAACAAACGAGGCATATCTTGTCCTTGTTATTAATTTAAATAATTGCGATCAAAAATAAAATTATGGTGGTTTTGACTATAATGTTACATTTTTCAGGAATATAACGCTATGAAGTTTCAAATATGTACGCTTCCGGGAATGTATTTCATTTGATTAAATAATTGTGCATTATGAGTTGGTCTAATTTACTATTATGTGAAAATAATATTAATCTATATTTATTTATTTTCTGAGAATACATATTTTATGGGATCTGGTGCCTGACGGCGATAGATTCAAAGCATGTA
Organism: Gastrolobium bilobum; assembly: GCF_033153095.1. NCBI lineage: Eukaryota > Viridiplantae > Streptophyta > Magnoliopsida > Fabales > Fabaceae > Gastrolobium > Gastrolobium bilobum. The sequence goes on along the minus strand of NW_026896506.1, from coordinate 422 downwards.
TTGACATATATAACAAGGCAAATAAAAATAAGCTGAAAAATTAAATGAAACTAGAAGATATGCCTGCAAACATGATAAAGGGATATGATGAAGATATGGATAAAATATTACAAGACCAGGTTAACCATTGGCTGCAAAAGCACAGTCAAAATTACAGGTAAAGAGATGCAAATTTATCTTGAGGTATTATTACTTCCAACCTTTTATTAATTGATCTCCTTTTTCATTGTAGGTTAGTTAGAATTGGAACCAAAGTAAAGCTGTGTAATATATACAAATTTAGATTGAGGTACAATTTAGTATTATAATATTTTTATAAAAATTATTTCTAACAAGTGTATTAATAACAAGTATTAATTAAGCAGAGGCATGGATGTTCCTGAACAAGGACAACCCTACTTTCAAGAATAAAAAATGACATT